>NW_025945549.1:0-672 GCF_000764305.2 Hyalella azteca
ATCCTGAAATGAATTACTGAATTAAAAAATATTTTTATATTAATACAAGTGACTGGTGATATCCTGAAATGAATTACTGAATTAAAAAATATTCTTATTTTAATAGAAGTGACTGGCGATATCCTGATATGAATTACTGAATTAAAAAATATTTTCATGTTAATAGAAGTGACTGGTGATATCCTGAAGTGAATTACTGAATTACAAAATATTCTCATATTATTACAAGTGACTGGTGATATCCTGAAATGAATTACTGAATTCAACAAAATATTCTTATATTAATACAAGTGACTGGCGATATCCTGAAATGAATTACTGAATTCAAAATAATATTCTTATATTAAAACAAGAGACTGGCGATATCCTGAAATGAATTGCTAAATATATATACATAATTAAAAAATATTCTTATATTAATGCAAGTGACTGGTGATATCCGGAAATGAATTACGGATTTAAGGCTCAACAGAATGGTTGTTTTGTAAATAAAATTAAACTGATCGAGTAGTTTTTGACATGTAATCTCTAATCATAGAATTACATCCTGAAATCGAGGCAATATACAGGGTGTCCCAAAAAAACGATACCCAACTTTGAATGGCTGTAACTCGAAAAGTAATAGAGTTAAAAAATTTTGGAAGATCAGGATTTGTTTCCTATGTTTTTCTG
>NW_025945550.1:0-1147 GCF_000764305.2 Hyalella azteca
TTCACATTACAATATCTGGGTAAATGGTTCTTGCTGTCTACATCATCAGCTGACCGTATAGTTATTACATTAGTGCAAACGATGCTCAAGTGACACGTTACGCGTCAATTAACAAACGTAAATTAAAAGAAATTTATCTCCATCATAAGCTAGTCATTAGCAGAACTAAGAAGAGTTGTTACTGTTCACTGCCGGGAATCTTTTCATCTTCCTTTATATTTAGGATTTATTTATTCCATCAATTTCTTGGAGTTTTCTCAAGTTCATTGGCACGAGTCGCTTCTCGCACACATTGTTTGTACGAGATTTTTTTAGATAAAGATTCTAATTGATTGGAAACTTCAAAATTCTTTGACAAGGCATAAATGTTGTTTATTCTTTGAAGGTTAACTGCATAACAATTTTCTTTTTTGATGCTGACAGCACATCGTTATCATAACATAACATAACATAGTGATCTCGGCGCTGAATTTTAGGCCTGATGTGGCCTGTCGCCGATTCTTTTCCTTTTCGTGTTCACAGAAGATCTAATATCGTGTTATTTGCCCGGATCTTTTCATGACTGACGATAGTTTGAAGTAGGTACTAGACTTCCACCTAGTTCGATATGGTGCTAGGCATTTCAAATCAGAACATATATTTCTCCATAGCTTTATCTAGTCTGTTCTTGAACGCGTTCATACTTGGAGCGCCAACTATGTCATCGGGGAGGCTGTTCCACATGTCGGTGATTCGAAGCGAGAAAAAATTTTGTCGCGTGGATAAGTTGCAACGCAGTTGTTTTAATTTATAGCCGTGGCATCATAACACTAATAGAATCTCTATAACAATCATTCAATCACCAACAATTTTTGCGTCCAGCAATCGAAAGAGAATCTATAAGAATCTTCTCTCATAAATGAAAGAATAAAAAATTTTATGCTTTGTTCACGTAAACTAACGCGGAAATGTTTTTTATTCGACACATGGAAAATAAATAGAATAAGTGTGCATTATCTCCAATCTCGGACAATAAAGGCTGACTTTTGTCTACTTAAAACAATCGAAATATTAGCGACGCTTTGTTTACGTCCAACAGCAACCGCAAGTCCGGTTGGATTATAAAAAAAAATCCAGCCGGTCGACTGGCGGACGCGCCCGCCGCGAG